>NC_044317.1:59713307-59714631 GCF_007474595.2 Lynx canadensis | reverse complement strand
TTATTTTATTTATTTAGAGAGAGGAGACAGGGGCAGAGAGAGAGGGAGACAGAATCCGAAGCAGGCCTCAGGCTCCGAGCTGTCAGCACAGAGTCCGACACAGGGCTCAAACTCACAAACCATGAGATGACCACCTGAGCTGAAGTCAGATGCTTAACTGAATGAGCCTCCCAGGCACCCACTTTAAGGAAATTTTAAATGACACGGTTCAAAGTGCACTTGCTACCTTGCAAACTCAGAGAGAGAGAAAGAAATGTGAAGAATCAGGAAGTGGTTCAGAGTTGGCTGCTGAGTTTTACCGTAATTTGGCTTTGGAGGGTTTTTGTTCATTGGGTGAAGTGAGCACAGCATATTTGCCTGCCATTTACCACAGTAGACAGTGGGCCTCTGGGAGCCAAAACTCTTTCTGACCAATGAGCTGGAATTTTACTAGGACTGCCAAGATGAGATTTGCTATTTCAAGGACTAGGAGTTATCTTTTATTTTCACAATTAGGTAATTATCACATCATTCAACTCTGCCCTCCAAGATATGTAGAAAATACCCAAATATAGTTGAGAGAGAAAGGGTGATAGCCAAAGTGTATAATCCTTTCCCTTTAAAAATTATGTTTAAATTATGCTTTATGATTTTTTTTTAATTTTAGTGAGGGGGCATGCAAGTGGGGGAGAGGGAAAGAGAGAGAATCTTTTTTTTTTTTATGAAATTTATTGTCAAATTGGTTTCCATACAACACCCAGTGCTCATCCCAAAAGGTGCCCTCCTCAATACCCATCACCCACCCTCCCCTCCCTCCCACCCCCCATCAACCCTCAGTTTGTTCTCAGTTTTTAACAGTCTCTTATGCTTTGGCTCTCTCCCACTCTAACCTCTTTTTTTTTTTTTGTTCCTTCCCCTCCCCCATGGGTTCCTGTTAAGTTTCTCAGGATCCACATAAGAGTGAAACCATATGGTATCTGTCTTTCTCTGTATGGCTTATTTCACTTAGCATCACACTCTCCAGTTCCATCCACGTTGCTACAAAAGGCCATATTTCATTTTTTCTCATTGCCACGTAGTATTCCATTGTGTATATAAACCACAATTTCTTTATCCATTCATCAGTTGATGGACATTTAGGCTCTTTCCATAATTGGCTATTGTTGAGAGTGCTGCTATGAACATTGGGGTACAAGTGCCCCTATGCATCAGTACTCCTGTATCCCTTGGATAAATTCCTAGCAGTGCTATTGCTGGGTCATAGGGTAGGTCTATTTTTAATTTTCTGAGGAACCTCCACACTGCTTTCCAGAGCGGCTGCACCAATTTGCATTCCCACCAATTC